>NC_143396.1:198475306-198520306 GCF_052110815.1 Crocodylus siamensis
AAAACGTAAGCTTGTCATTGTTTAATGCATACTTAAACAATTTTATTTTTGTCTTGAAATTATTAATAATGTGATTTTCTGTCCGCTTCCCTATCCAGGTGTCGAATGGATGTGTGAGTAAAATTTTGGGCAGGTATTACGAAACTGGCTCCATCAGACCCAGGGCAATCGGAGGTAGTAAACCGAGAGTAGCGACTCCAGAAGTTGTAAGCAAAATAGCACAGTATAAACGCGAGTGCCCCTCCATCTTTGCGTGGGAGATTCGAGACAGATTACTATCAGAGGGGGTCTGTACCAACGATAATATACCCAGTGTAAGTTCACGAAAAAACCTTCCTATCTGCTGTGTTCAATGCCTGGGTAGCCTGTAGCAAGCCTCTGCTTCCTTTGTTTTGATATCAACTGAGAGGATGGTAGTTCACGTCATTTGCATGTAGCGGGGTCAGACAAATTTTTGCATAAAGAACTTGACAAATGTCTTTAAGAAACCACTGTCCTCCGTTATGTCTAATGCATCGGGGATTCAAGCAAATAGAGTAAAAGGACGTCTCCTCTCTCTCTCTCTCTCTCTCTTTTTCTGCCTCTCTCTCTATATTACTGCAAGGCTTTAAGTAAGCAGAACAACGAAATGCTCCATGGGTTAATCATTAATGACTTCTGGTAAATCGCAACACAGGGCGATCAGTTTATCCTGGCCGCTTTACTCAGTCAAATTATTATTAGCTAATCTCTTTAAGTCCAGGTTAAGTCAATGCACAGCCTCGTGCAATGTAGATGAATGTGGTGGTGCTGAACTGCGAGCATGTTGTGCGAGCGCTCCCCACGACCATCTTGTTTAATGTTGCTTACCTTTCAGGTATCGTCAATAAACAGAGTTCTACGCAACCTGGCTAGCGAAAAGCAACAGATGGGTGCCGATGGGATGTATGACAAGCTAAGGATGCTGAATGGACAGACAGGGACATGGGGCACGCGACCTGGATGGTACCCCGGGACCTCCGTGCCAGGGCAGCCCACACAAGGTAAGGCACATCCCAGTGAGATGGGAATCTGGGCTTGCCCAGGCTGGCCAGCCAGAGGTGTCACCCCATCCTGGCCGACCTGGCCTCTTCACAGAGCCCCTGAGAGGAGAAGCGAGCAGGAAGGTTGACTGCCTTCACTGGGCATTTCCCCCCAGCCCAGAAAATTAAGTCAGGATCCACTACACCGCGTCCCTGAAGGCTTTTCACAGAAGAGTTTGGAAGGGAGCAGATTTTACAGCCCCCCTCCCTCCAGTCCAGCCATGTCGACAGGAGCGCTTTACCCCTTCGCCATGAAGCTAGGGAGTGCGAGATCTAACTCTCCCATTCACATGCAGGGAGAACCCCCCCTCCCGTAGGAGTATGACAAGTTAACTCGCTGACAGATTGCGAGGTAAACATAATTGTATCATATTGTGCGTTCCTGTAATTGACAAATTATGTGACTATAAGTAGAAAAGCATATGGAGTGATAGGGAAATAAATACAGATGCATGGAGGAGCTATAAGGAAGCGTTGGGGCTGATTAGCGGATCGGTTTCCAGTTTTGTTCTAAAATTTTGCCTTGAGAACAATGTCTTTCTGCAGAAAAGCGCCTGCCAAGTAGCAACGCAGACCTGCTGTAGGGGAGAGGCGCTTGAGTTACTGAACTGATTTTTCACCTTGTGCGTCAGCCTTTGAATGGGTGGTTTCTGCTCCCCATCCGGGCTCGCTTTTTGCGTGAGGGTTGCTCCCTCCAGAGAGCTTGGCCATCCTGTAGGTGACTATCTCTGTAGGCTTGATAATAGCCCCTCCTCAATGGACCTGAAACAACTTTGTGAATATAGCAAACTGTTTATCCTGAAGATTAATAGGTATTTGTTGTAGGAATGACAAGGGGATAATATAAAGGATAATGGGATGTTACGTTACATACTTAAGATGGTTAATGGCTCCTTTTTTGAATGCAGCCTCTGTTCAGATGCAGCCCTTCCCCTGGCTGTGGTCAGTCCTTTAGAAGAGGTGTCTATCTAACAACCTGCTTTTTGTTTTGCCCCCTCAAGGAAGGGGGGGGGGAGGGAAATCAGTAACAGTATGCGGAATATCTGGTACAAAGGATGTTTCTGTCACACGCAAGAATTTGTTATGGGAACAATTCTGTCGCTATGTAATTGCTCATTAGAGATCGTTTTGTTTCTCATTAAGGCGACATGAATAAGCGTCTAGTTGAAGGAGACAGCTGTAGAAATGTTCCACAGGAGACCTCTGGACACGATATGGCACCGCTTGCCAATTAGACATGTCAGTTTTAAGAGAAGAAAACAATCTATGAAGGACACTAGAAAGATAGAGAGCGAGGCTTTCGCTTTTGTGTGTGTGTGTGTGTGTGTGTGTCTCCCATCTCCCTCCCTGGGACTGGGAGAGTCCTAATGATCGCCCGGTCCCCGCCTAGCTCCGAGCTCGGGTCCCGGTGCCCTCACCCTCACCCGGGCTGGACAGCGCGGATCTCCCACTCCCACCCCCGCGGGTCTCTCCCTCCGGCCGCTGGAGCCAGGCAGGGGCACTCGTCCGCCCCCTCTCCCCTCCCCCGACCTGGTCTGGCAGCCTGGGGGCAATGCCACCCCCGGCCGGCACCCCCGCGGCTGCGGCCGCCCCCTCGGCTGCTTGCCTGGAGGGGAAATGGTTTGGAGTTTAACTCCACTTTTCAAAGCTCCTTCTCTCTCTCTCTTTCTCCCCCCGCCCCCCTCCTCTTTCTTAAATCAAATTACAGGCTGCTCAGAGCCCGCATTGTAGCGACTCAGATGAGTGTCATTTTCGTCAATAGGATTCAGAAGGATTCAGGCACTTTCTTTCCCTCTAGGAACGTGTTACATGTAGGCATCAAGGCGGGATCCGAGCCCGCGCCCCCCCTTTGCCTCCCCTCCCCTTCTCCCCCTCTGCCCCGGGGGGTGCGTGTCAGGGGACACCTGCCAGGGCCCCGACACCCCCCGGCCCTGGCAGCCCTGCCCTCCCCCCAGCCACGTCCCGCTTGGATGGGGGCGACCCCCCCCAGCACCACTCGCCCACTAGTGTGTGCGTGCCCGGGCCTGAGGCCGTGGCCCGCCCTGCCAGGGTTATATAATAGGTGATGGGCGCACTGGGGCCGCCTTTGTCTCTTTGTATTTGGGAGTGTGCCCCCCTCCACCCCCCCCCCAGCTCCTCGCTGGACTATGAGTGTTGGTGGCGTTGTGCTGGACGAGCCTCTTGTCCAGGGTCCCCCCCCAGACCAGGAATGTGTCAGGGGGTTGGGGACACCTTCGCCAGCTAGAACAAAATATCAATGAGAGGGGATGGAAAAAAAAGGAGGGGGCACGAAATAAAACACGGCCATGCGAAAGCAGCTTGGAGCACAAGAGGCTTGGCCCCGAGTCACAAAGGAGTGGGGGCAGGAGGAGGGGCTGAGGCCCTCCGAGGATTTGCCTCCCCAAATTAAAATTAATAAAATGGCTTTCCTCTGGAATATTCATGCTGGCTCTAATGTTTTTTTTCCCTTGCAGGGCTATGTTACTGGATTTTAAGAGTCCATTACTCAGAAAGCATAAGGCAAGGTTAGGTCTCAGAGGGGGACAAATATGGTCTCAATCTGATAAACGCCATGCAGCAGTGAATAAAATAATGGATACATGAGGGCTGACAGAACAAAAAGAGACATCTCTATCCGGGAGAAATTCTCCAGTGATTTAGTGGTTTTAGGGATCACTGAGACACTGTTTCTTATCTTTTTCTCCCCCCCCCCCCACATAAGACTAAAGCCTTCTATAGGATTTAGACACTTTCTCTTTCAACCGATGCTACAATGTTTTGATCCCGGCTCTACAGCTGAAAGGTGCCGCAATTGGTTTGCTATCTTTTTTTGCTTGTTTTCCGCCTCACTGATTAAGACACTAAGAAACTAAGGAATGATTTTATTTCCCAGCGTCTTTTTTTTTTTTTTTTCTTCCAGGAAACAAATCCTATACCCAGCGTCAGATGGTCTGGCTATAGGATAATAGGACGCACATTCACTCGCTTTCTTACGGATTAGGTCTGGAAGGTGGAACAGCCTATTGAGACCGTTTCTTTGGGGCTGCTAAAAGGGCCCCCTTTAAAAAAATAAAGGAGAGCGAGAGATAACTTAATCGTCCACCGCGCTCTTTTAAAAATCATATTGGTGATTCCGCCTCCAAACTTTTAGCTCCATCAAGGGGGGCGGGGGGGCACGGGTCTCATGAAGGGAGGGGGGGAAGGCTCAAGTTTCCACAGGTTGCAAGAAAGCGCTGCTTTCAAAGCAAAAAAGTCCCGTCCTTTGAAAGCTTTAGGAGCCACTGGAGAAATACAGATCCTTCAAACTGAAAAAAAAAAAAGTCACTCCATTTTTCAGGATCAAGATTTACTCTAGCAAGATTTAGGGCTGCTTGGTGATCTCACTTGAACCTGTGTGTGTGTGTGTGTGTGTATATATATATATATATATATATATATATATTTCCCAGCGCCTGCAGCCTGTGCACTGCGAGATGCTGGCGAATGACGCAGGCACGGCTTGATTAGTTTATTTCTTTCTTTCTGATCACCCAACAAGCTTAAATTAAAGGAGCGGGCGAGGTGGCCATTTAAATGAAGCAGTCCGTGCCGCCCGGGCTCCTCGCCGGGGGCCGTCGAGTGACTCCAAACACCCCCGGGGGAAAGAGCCGGGCGGCTCCATGCACTCGAGGCCGCAGCCTTCAGCTTTCCCCGCCAAGCAGCGCGGAGCGCGCGGGGAAAACGCTTGTCAGAAAGGGGACGGCAGCCGGGCACCTTTCCTTGCGCCATCCACCCGGCCCGGAGGCTCCCCTTCCTCTCCAGGAGCTGGGAGTTTCCTGGCTTTGCGATAAGCAGGGAGCAGTTTAAGTCCGTTTTAGGAGTTGCTTAACAAGTAGGGGGGAAACATCGCGGAGCTGTTGGGAGGCATTTCTAAAGGGAAATCCGAGCTAGGATCCGAACACACGAGCCTTTACTCTGAAAACACTTTAAAAGGCACCCAGAAACTTTCAGCAGTAAATAAAAACAGAGACCCTTGCGCTCTAATATGTTAGTTGAAGCTTATCTAATCTTAGCTAAGTAGTTTTCTCCCTTTCTGGTGTTGAGTAAACAGGCTCAGTGTATAGAGATGTCCTATTCACAAGTTTAGGGGTGTTCTTTCTTTCTCTTCTCCTATAGAAAGTAAAAATCCTAAATAGCATTGAGTAGCCCAGCCCAGGGGACAGTGATTAATGATAGTAGTGCATAAAGGTTAACATACTTCACTGAAAAGTCTGTTGACTGGGATCCTTGTGATACAATGTGGACCACTGCACGCCTCAAGAGAATCCTTTTGTTGTCCTCCCTGATTGTGTCCTCAAAATTCTGCCCACGAAAGTTTGCCAACTCTCCTGCCCCAAGAGTTTAATAGTTTCCCTTACTCTGCTGGCATTGTGTACTGGTGAAAAGCAGCCCCTTTCTATTCAAGTGTTGGTGGTCATCTCAATAGATCTACAAACGCCCATATGGTGACCACTGTAGATGAATCCAACTGTTTAAATGGGGGAGAAAGTTGGGGTTTTAAAACATTTCAAAGTGTTTGAAAAGATCCTACCAGATTCTGTCACAGTTCTCTTAAAGCTTTGAAGGCTGTGCCTATTGTTAGGTGATTCTAAACGATATTACTTTAAAGTTGATTTCCCACAATATTTAAAGGATGTAACAGGAATGTTGCTATTTATTTTTAGCATAACTTTTGAAGCGAATTAGCATAAGTAGCCCCTGGCTCCCTTATTTCATCTTTCATTTAACAACATCAAAACGTCTTGAAAAATATGCTCTGAAAAGAGAGGGAGATTTAATTTAGTGACTTCTCTGCCTTCAGAGAAATGTCCATTCCTTTTGCAAACCGTTTTTGGTGTCTGCAGACACTTTGAAAGACAGCTAGACCAAGTGCACATCTTTACGTCCAACAGAAATGTGAACACAATAAAACTTTCCCTTGTTTAATGATAGAAATTACATTAAAAGTGGTGGAAATGCCCTAATTAAAAATGTACCACTTAAATGATATGCCAAACGTTCAGCTGCAGAATAGCATATTTAGCTAGTTAGTGAACTCGTTACTATTTCTTTTAAAATTACATGTTAAAATTTTAAAAGAAATCTTACTTTTCTCTGGTGCACCACATTACAAAGAATGGACAGTCCTTTTATCTAAATATAAAATTCCATTTTCAGCAATTATAGCCTGTTCTTGGTGATGATATAATTACAGCTGTGCTCAGTAATAGGTGTCAAGGCAATGCACACTCATACAATAGTTGAATAAAACTGCAGAACAATGCAGGCACTTCTAAATTCACAACCTTTAAAATGAAATTGACTGTGCAGAATTCAAATAAAAACTGGATAAATATTTTTTAAAAAAGATTACAAGCTTGGTTTGGTTTCTTAATAGCATTTTCTACAAACCTATCAACATCTAATTGATTAGATAGGAATTACTGATTATAGATAATATGAAATACTGAACATCACTATTTTAAATATAGCAAAAGGTAAATACATTCTGCAGAGAAAGGAGACTGGCATGGCATTTAATCAAAGATCCAATAAGAAGAATAATTTGCAGTGAAAACTATTTTATGCAGGTTTTATTTCAGGGAAAAATGAGATGTAGATTATATGGTCTTGATATTTCATGTTTAATATTTATAGCATTATTGGAAAATAAAATGCTACTATATAATGTATGTTAGCCGTGAACTATTACTTTGACACCTGAGGTATGTTTAAGAAAGGGTGTCAGCAAACATGGCTGACCTTGTTTATTACTGTATCTTGCATTGATAAGAAGATGATAGTTGGGCTACATTTGTTTCAGTTTCCTATTCTTATTGTTGCAGATGGCTGCCCGCAGCAGGAAGGAGGTGGTGAAAACACTAACTCCATCAGCTCTAATGGAGAAGATTCAGATGAGGCCCAGATGAGACTTCAGCTGAAAAGAAAGCTGCAGAGGAATAGGACATCCTTTACTCAAGAGCAAATTGAAGCTCTTGAGAAAGGTGAGTGACGGTTTCAAGCTGGTGAAGTAGGACAGACAAGGAAAAAGCATCCTGGTCATGTCAAAAGCTAAATGGAATCAGGTTGTTTTCATTTTATTTAATTTTAAAAGATTGAATTGTATTAAGTCAGTGGCCCTCTCCCCTTCTGTTTTGTTTCTTCAGTATGCTTCAGAGGTTTATTTATAGACATGGCCATTTAGTATTTGAACAGCTGTGGACATTTTGATTTTTAAAAGGAATGTAAGCATCAAGGTTATCCCAGACTCTTACCATTCACTTACCCCGTCTTCTCATCAAATACATATTGGATTTCCTAAAAGCTGCTGAGCATGCTGCAGATGTGAGCTAAATCAGAGTGCTGGGACTCCCAAGCTGTTGGTGCTACTCTGTAGCCTTGCATCATACTGTTACATGTCCAAAAGGCATGGGGGCTGAGATCTTGCACTGGCAGTGATTCACTCTGTGCCATGCCACCTGCTGGTGACTGATTTCCAGCTGTATTGGGGCGCCTGCTGATTATGAGTATAGATTCCAGTAATCCATCCTTAACATTCCCTAAGAAATATTAACATTGGTCCCAATCCTTCAAATCCTTGTGGGATCTCTGTGAGCTTATGTCCATGACGAAGGAACATTATTGCTATTTCTAACAAACATGCAAATACAGCAAGTTCAGTTTCACTGTTAATAAAATGCCTATCCAAGTATTTAGAGCATAGGCAACAAGACCCCAAATTTAAAATGTAGTTGTTTTAATTTCCTCTTTCTAAAAAAAAAAATCTTTGGAATGCAACATTTCCTTTTTCAGAATTTGAGAGAACCCATTATCCTGATGTGTTTGCCAGAGAGAGACTAGCTGCCAAAATAGATCTGCCTGAAGCAAGAATACAGGTACCCAAGTTACAGTGTAATTATTTTTTTTTGTGAGTGACTTATCAAGTTGCATAGGATTCATAATGATCATTAAGCATGTAGCCATCTCATATTTTAAAAGAAAAATCAGCAGATATAGGGTTATTTCTACATACCATTTTGTTACTCTTCAAGAAGGTTTTCTCTTAGTTTTTCCTTACTTTATGTGAGGAATAAGTGACTCTGTGCATGTTATCCTAGTTCTGTAATAATTTTTTTAACTTCTTTTACTGTAGGTGTGGTTTTCTAACAGAAGGGCAAAGTGGAGAAGGGAAGAGAAGCTGAGGAATCAGAGAAGACAAGCCAGCAACACTCCCAGTCATATTCCTATCAGTAGTAGTTTCAGCACAAGTGTCTACCAACCAATCCCACAACCTACCACACCTGGTAATAGAACAAATTCTCATTAACACATCCTCTTAGGGAAATAAAACACAACTCTCTAAAAATAGATTATCATTTTTATTCAAGCTTAAACTAATGTGTTCATCTATCTGTCTATTCTATTATAGTTTCCTCTTTCACATCAGGTTCAATGTTGGGCAGAACAGACACAGCACTAACAAACACATACAGTGCTCTGCCACCTATGCCTAGCTTCACAATGGCTAACAACCTGCCTATGCAAGTAAGTAATACATCAAGTTGTCTTTTAGATATGTGATTAAGGGCCAAATGTACACAGAACTTGCTTGGAAGGAAGTGGAACTTATGGTGTGCACAGAATGCAGAGACAGGCTTTATTAAGAGCGAGGTGCTCAACTCTCACTGCAGGTCAGGGGGAATTAGATACACCTTTGAAAATATCCCTCTTCCAGCCAAAGGTAAAACAAAAAGGAAAGGCTGTGGAACCAGGCTGGGAGTGGGCAACAAATGAATAGGGATCCAAAGGACTAGAATGATATAATTTAGAAAGGAGAGATGTAAGAAGGGATATTTTAAACTCATAATGATCAATATTGAATGGAGAGGGGTGGTATGGGGCTCCTTTAGATTGTTTTCCATAAATATAAGAACAAGGAGGTGCCCAAAGTAAAAAGGCAACAGATAATATGAACATGTCTCATGAGAAATATTGAAAAGAAAAAAACATTAACTTACGGAACTCACTGTTGCAGTAATAGCAAGCTAAATAGCTTACAGAAATGAAAAAAGGATTAGACCTTTGTTGTTTTGGTATTATGGCTACAGGCAAACTAGGAACACCTGAGAAATGGATGTGATTAGCATCTGCAGTTATGCTAGCAAAGTTAAAATTGCAAGAGCTGTCAATCCTCATGCCTGAAAGCATAAGTTGATCACCAGCTGGGTTAGGAAGAAGTCTGTTCCTTCAGGGTCTGATTCTATAGACCTTTCAGATGCAAAATTCCTTCCTTTTTAATGGCGGGGGGTTGGCCAAGTAAGTTATTGGCCAATTACAGGAGTTTTACAGCTTTGTCTGAAGCGTATAGCATTGACACTGCTGGAGATGGGCTATCAGATTAGCCAGACCACATAGCTTTCCAGTATGGCAGTTACTATGTTACTAATTTCTTGCCAAATCAAGTGAGGCAGTGCAGAGAGAGTATCTCAAACCTGTGGCAAAAAACAAAATACTTATATTGTTATCTGATCTGAGGGGCACTTCATTTACTTTTGAGGGTAAAGGACTGATAGTCAAAAAACTGCTACAGTGTAATGTCCCATAGATAAATATCAGGCATGCAGAAGGTCCTTTAGCATCAGATTCATATTATTCCAACTTGGACTGGACATTTTTTAGACTGGTAAAATAATTTTAGACACCTGTTTAGGTAGGTAATTCCCTTACACCCTTTTGAACACTCTGGCCTAAGTATTTTCTACTTAGGAAAGACTGCATAATTTATAAATATAGGAATTCATAAGTGGATTACGTACTGTGAGCCGTAATATATTAGAATATATTACATAATCTATGAAAGTAATTTTATGTCATGCCTTTCTGTATAGTTATTTATGTTAGTATTATTGTAAAGAGCGTTTATAAAGTATGCTTCCATGAAGGCCAGATGCACTTGTGTAGTAACAGGTTTTATTGGCTTGGGTTTGGGATGACTGCAGTTCTCATAAGGAAACCAACTATATAGGGGTGTGTGTGTATATATAAATGCACACTTGTGTATATTACACATGTAACTGATCTCACTTTAACTGGAATGTTGTAGTGAAATTATTTTTTTATTTATATCAGTATTATGGCTGCTGACCGTGAATAAACAAAACAAAACAGTGCTTTGCTGGAAGAGGAAGCACATTGATTTGACCCAGCTCCCCAGCATCTGTACAGATTGGGTGCTTCAGTGGGGCTTTTAGGTACTTTATCTAATAGCTGATTGAATCAGCTATTAGATAAAAGTACCAAAAAGCCTCACTACATAGACATTGGGCAAGCTGGGTCAAACTAAAGCAATGCCTCTTCTAGGTATACGCCATACTCAGTGTGTGCGGCACTGAGCTGAAAGTAAAGCATTGTTTTTTTGTTTTTTTCATGTCTGGAAGCAGCCTATATGTGACATCAGAATCTGGCCCACATAGCATCTACCTGTGCATATAAATACCAAAAGGTCTATTCTTTTCTGCATTAGCACCAACATTTCAAACTTAGGTGTCTAAAGTTAGGTATGTAAATTAATATTTCGGCACTGATGCAATGGCCAGATTTTTTTTCTGATATACCAGGTACCTTCTAGTTCCAGTTAGCTTGAAAAAAACAAACAGACAACAGATGTGATGGCCCTGCATCTCTGAAAATTTCTGAAATGTGTACTTAAGTAACTAAATATAGATGTAGGCATCCAACCTTGAGTACATAGTTTATTTATATTTTTGCAAAGAAGAATAGCTTCCATTATATTCCTGTGTGCTGATGTAACTTTAAACCAGAGTAAATAGATGCTTGAAGTCATGTTTAAATTTACAGACCTTTAACAGCATTTTGTCCTTTACTCCCATAGCCCCCAGTACCTAGTCAGACCTCCTCCTACTCTTGCATGCTGCCCACTAGTCCGTCAGTGAATGGGCGGAGCTATGATACATATACACCTCCTCACATGCAGACACACATGAACAGCCAGCCAATGGGCACTTCTGGCACTACTTCAACAGGTAAGCATCCATTCATTTATCCTCCAAAGATACATTTCCTATAGTTTGGTTTTGCTGTTAATCTAATCTTTTTTTTTTTTTTGACTAATGGTAACCATTTCTCTACCAAGGAACATTTACCATTGGTTTAGGGAGTGGCAGAACTGAGCCCAGGACCAAAACCTTCCTAGGCTTTAAGGGTATATAATTAAAGCTTAAAGAGTATATAACTTATTAAGTTACCACTGAAGGGGAGAGACAAAACATACTTGCTTAAGGGAAGCTGTGGTGTTCTAACAATAGCACAGCAGAATCATTTTTAGTGAGGTCCTGATCCTACAAAGAGTTAAGCCTGAGCTGAACTTCACTATTATAAGTAGCTTTGTGCATTTCAGTGGTAAACTTGTAATTCAATGGGATATTCATACTAGTAAAGTCAAGCATTCGTGCACATACTTGTAGGATTGAGACATGTTTGCTGATTTAGACTACGTTGGAAGCAGCTTTTTAAAAGACTAGATCTAATTAGCAGATCTCCGTGTATCTTGGATAAGAAAAACTAAGTATAAAAAAACAAGTACTAGTGTAAATCGAAGCAAATTAAAAACACTTTTTAGATTAAAACAATTTGAGGGTTAAAGGTTTAATGAAGTTTTGGTCACATTCTCAGCTGAGGATGTGGCCTTTTTTCTTATAACATGATAATTAATTTTATATAAGAAGGATGTTTAAAGCCATCAAACAGATTTAATATTCTGAATACAAGCACAGCCCTTTAAAACAGAAAAGCAAAAAGCTGTGCTCTACAGAGAAAAACTAAAATATACCTTTTTTCACTCAATTTTCAGGTCTTATTTCCCCTGGAGTGTCAGTTCCAGTTCAAGTTCCTGGCAGTGAACCCGATATGTCTCAATACTGGCCAAGATTACAGTAAAACATGTGTTAATTCTGTAAATGACTATATGGACAACAGTTGGATGTTCAGCAGTATTTTATAAAGGAAGAATGGCTCTCAAAGTACTTCTGTACTGCAACTGTGCCCTATACCGTAACACATGGAAAAGACTCTAACATGGACCTTTGTACAATGAAGGCATTATATCAGTTGGAACAAATCTTCATTTTGGTATCCAAACTTTTACTCATTTTGGTGTATTATTTGTAAATGGGCATTTGTATGTTATAATGAAAAAAGAACAATGTAGACTGGATGGATGTTTGATTTGTGTTGGTCATGAAGTTGTTTAAAAAAAAGGAAGCCATGATCAACAAGCTTTGCCACGAATTTAAGAGTTTTATCAAGATATATCGAATACTTCTACCAATCTGTTCATAGATTTTGGACTGATGTTCCAAGTTTGTATCATTCCATTGCATATAACTGAACCTGGAACAATACGCACTAGATTTATGTAAGAAAAATATCTGTTGGAATTTCCAAAGGTTGTTAACAGATGAAGCTTCTGTGCAAACAAGGGGTAAGAGAGAACTTCAATGAAGAAAAGTTTGATAGATAAAAGGTAGATTGTGTCTTCGATATAATCCAATTTGTTTTATGTCGAAATGTAAGTATTTGTCTTCCCTAGAAATCTCCCAGAATGATTTCTATAATAAAGTTAATTTCATTTATATTTGACAAGAATATTCTATAGATGTTTTATACACATTTTCATGCATCATACGTTTCTTTTTTGGTCGGCAAAAGTTAATTGTTCTTAGATATAGCTGTACTACTGTTCACAGTCCAATCATTTTTGTGCATCTAGAATTCATTCCTAATCAATTAAAAGTGCTTGCAAGAGTTTTAAACTTAAGTGTTTTGAAGTTGTTCACAACTACATATCAAAATTAACCATTGTTGATTGTAAAAACCATGCCAAAGCCTTTGTATTTCCTTTATTATACTATTTTCTTTTTAACCTTATAGTGTGGTGTTGCAAATTTTGTTACCATAGTAGGTTAACATTATATATCAACTGTTATTTTAAATTTATTTTTGATTTTCAATATGGAAGGTCCTCAAGTAAATACTTTTATAGATTTTGACTCAAGCAGTCTGTAGTACGGGTTGGAAAAATATATAAATTAATGTAACTTTTGTACAAAAGAAAGAAGAAAATGTTTTCCCTTAGTACAGTAAAGTGCTAAATGAACTCTAAAATCTAGCACTCCTAAAAGGAGACTGCACTTTGAATTATTCCAACCAGACTGATATTTTGAAATTGAATGTATATACATTCTTGACTTTTAAAAATTATTTCAGCTAGGCTGTTTTTAAAAGAGCGGATGTGTTTGTAACAAAAGCAAAGCTCTTTTGAAAAGCTAATACCATTCCCATACACTGCCACATAGCATAATCTTAGTGTAATTTTCCACTGAACCTATAACCTGGTTAATTTCTCAACATGTTTTATGTGAGGGTTGTTAGTGTGGGTGTGGGTGGAAAGCTGCATGTCAAGAAATAATGAGGGAAGACAAATCAACAGACAACAACAATGCAAACTGTGACTGGCTACTGAAAGCTAAAGGCCTTTAGTCACTGGCAGTGAAATCTAAACATTCCCACATCTATGAATCTGGTTCATTGTAGTCCATTTGTTATTTGTCATGTGTGGAGAAGAACAGATCTAATGATTAAAAGCCAATATGCAGGCAGTTCTGAGTCAAAGCAAAAGCACTACAAACAGCCCTTGAAAGGAAAGCTATAATGTGAAACTCTTATATTTTAATTTCTGCTCTGTCCAACTTATAACAAACTATAGATAACACTTCTTTCTAAACTTGACTAGGAAAAGTTGTGGTGCTGAGGCAATCCCTGCATTGCTGACAGGATTAAATGCAGCTAAATAAAAAGTTCTTTAGCGATCACACAATACTTCATTCACAGAACAAAATGAAGTGAGCATAAATTCTAGAAAACATTACATTGGAATTTCCTTTTTTATTGACATTTGTTTATTATAAATATGTTCATTATATAAGCATTTAATAACTTTATTTACACAGATGTTACTAATTTAAAAATGACAATTGAAAAGTTGTTTATTTTTTTAAAGTCTATTATTTACATATATATACATATGAATATGTATGTATACCCATGCACACACATAAAAGCTGCGGATCTTATTCAGATCTAATTAAACATGCCATATAGCAGGTCAAATTTTTATGCCATTGGCACCCACAGTAAATCCTAGATAAAAAGGCTGACATTGACATACCTACTTATCTCATTTATATCTATCAACATATGTAGGTATAACACCCAGTACTAGCCTGTGCCATGAAAATGAAAGCAACCTTTAACAGCTTCAGCCGCATGAGATCTTTTGGGAAATGGTTGCCACTTTTGCATATTAGCATGTAGTACCACACATATAGCCTGATTCACCTCTCATTTACCTGGGTTTTCTACTTGCATAGAATTCCACTGAAATTAGAGGAGTTATTCCCCCTTTACACCAGCATGTGATCAGGAGTGTGTCTCATGTCCTGTATCTTCTTTACAGATGTCATATAAACATATACTCACTCTCCTTCTGACTCTAATAATGTTATCATGGAAGCAGGAACAGAACTATAATATGTGTTACAGACCAAGTTTATACTCTATATTTGCAATTTGAAGAACACTGTGACAGAGTTACATGTGAGAATGAATGTTGTGCAGTGAGAGGCTAGTTGACTGTAGCAGAGAGGAAATGTTTCTGGCTCACTGGCTGGTTATTGTGCTCTTGAAGATGGGGTTGCTAGTGAAAGTCCCTGGCTGGCCGCACATTAGGAAGAAGGTAGGGCATTTGGTCCTCTGAGCAATGCCTGCCTGGAAGGGTTGCTACTCTCCGTGTTGGAGGCATTATGGGTTACAGTGACAGTTGTGCATTGTACTGGAGGATGTGTCTGGAGTCCTGTCAAGACCCTCTTCCCTAGGGTGAATGGGGGAGTGAAAACAGCCTCTCAACATGTGTGAGCTCTGATGCCACTTCCTCATTACTAGCTCTGGGCCATGTTAGACCTCAGAGCAATGTAAGTGGCTAACTGGGCATGGAGCAATTTCTTATATTTAAGATGCATATATGTGTGTGTACACATGTGAGTCTGCGTGAATGTATGCACGCATATGTGACTACATGCTACTTTACCAGACACAAATAACAGGAGGAAGGAATTGATAAGTAGTGTGTAATTTAAAATCTTCAGTGTACTCTAAACAGCATCTAATGCTTATTTCATTCACACTACTGTAGAATTGCGGTATCCATGAAGACTGAAATCTGCTATAATCACTTCATGTTACTCAGATATTTCTTTGGGTCTGATCCTGATACCACTAAAATTAATGGGCTTTTTCACTGTTGAATTTAAAAGAACAATTTATTCCTGTGCATAGGGCAAAAAAAGAGATCATATTTCATAAGAACAGCTTGCACTTTGTTTATTAGTCTACCCTAAGGCATTACAAGATGCTTCACAAATAATAGTCATACAGGAATCAATATGTAAGTATAATTTAAAAATTCTGCATTTTGTATTTCAAATATTCTGTTATACATTAGATATACATGGGGGAACCAGGATGACAGGTTTAGTATACTAACATGTATTTTTCATCTGAACACCCTTTACTGCTTAAGGCACACGCATACTGGGATCACTTTCCACTGCTAAGATGCTAGTTTTGGTTCCTTTAAAAAGGAGCACATCAATCACACTGAGCCTATTTAAATGAGACAGAAAAAGAGTCACTTTCCATCATGGATTATAAAAGATGGGGTTTGGTGGAAAGGAAATTTTCTACCACAGCTACTTTTTAACCGTAATTTCTTTATTTACAGGTATGAGATGGGCAAAACAATCGTGGATAGTGTCTTACTGGTTTGATTAAGTGAACCTGGGGCATCTTTGGGGGAAGACTGCATTGTCGCTAACAGGAGATTAGGATTGATAAAGAACTCTGGAGAGCTTCCATGTTAAACGTTGTGAATGTCACCGCTCCCAGGACTCAGTTCTTTGGCTATTTTATTTTGATTGATTTCTCTTACTTTACTGAATGAAAAAATTGTAATTTAATTTCTGAACATTATCTACAGACCTATAATTATTTTAAGGCATTGCTTTGGATTTTCATGGTATAAGAGCTAATGGAGAGGTTTGAGATGCTTTATTCATTTTTCCAGTTCATTTTTTTTTCTCATCTGTAACATCGACAGGAGTCAAAACACTGCTTTGAGTTCAGCTAGGGAGGCTCTTCTGCTTCCTTTTTGTGCTGGTTCAGGGACACAAGGTCAAAGCACCTTCTTGAAATTGTTCTTTTCTTAAAAGAAAACAGCATTTTAGCTCATTAAAATGTTTGCATGGTAACCGGCATTTCTAAATTATCCCCGGTAGCAGCCATTTTTAAGAAAAGTGACATCATGGTAAGGTCCGCTTCTTACCTTGCAAATTTCAGATTGTTGGGCCAAGTGAATTGTTTGGAATTTTCTTCTGAAGGCTCATCTTCAAAAGTTCACCTGCTCTCTTAATGAACTGAAGCCTGCAGACTTGTTCCTTAATCTGTGGATGTGATTTTTACTCACAAATATATGACTCCCTTGGCAAAAGTAAGTGTTTAAATTATAGAATTAATGTGAGGTCGCAACTGATGTGGGAGAAAATTGGGGAAGAATATCTTGCAGAATATGTTGCAGAGGGCGTTTTCTATTATTTTTCCTGAGACGCCAGGACAAGTGGTGTCTATGTCAGAAGTGTGGACAGTACATTCCTCTGTACAGAAGTGATACATTGAAAAGGTACTGTCCCAGCTATGTTTGTGGAAAAGAAAGTATGAGATATTGAAGACTTTCTTTTTTTTGGAAGATGATGCAGGGGTAAGTCACAATACCATGCATGTTAGCATGTTACCCATTTAGTAGCTCTTAAAGCAGGGGCAGACAATTATTTCTGCTGGAGGGCCACTTACTGAGTTCCGGCAAGCCATCGAGGGCGGCATGACAGGCAGCTAGAGGCAGATAAATATTAATTTTCTAAATTTTTTAAGGGCCCCACAGGCCGGATAGAATGGCTTAGCAGGCTGCATCTGGCCCATGGGTTGCATTTTGCCTACCTGAGAGTATCTGTAACAGATGGCATTATTGGATAGTAAAACAAAGGAACACTTTTCGAGCAGCAGTTCTCAGCCAGGGTGCCTTGACACTCTGGAGTGCTGTGAAACCCTTTTTTTAAGGGTGCTGTAGGGTAATGCACAATATTAACACTGCTAGGTGTGCAAACATCTACACATGAATCATAAGATAAACTCAGGAATCCATAGTGTCAAAAACATTTTGACCTGTTGTGGTCTTTTTAAGTTTTTTGCCATAGACTTGCTTAATTTTCCATAGTCAAGAAATGAGTGAAAACTATTTCCAAGAGATTCCTCGAGTCTAATGAGGGATGCCTTGAGTCTAAGAAAAGTTTGAAAACCACTATTTTAGAGGATAGGTAAAGGAAGACCAAGGACATTTGGACACAGAATTAAAGTTAGTTTAAGAAGCAATTTTAGAATGTCCTTACTTTTAGAGCATCTTTTATTTTAATTCCTATGTTAATATTCTCTTAAATTAAAAATGTGTGAACACTATGTTTTAACTTGAGAAAAAAATAATAAAACATAATTTTATTTTTAAGCTGCAACCACTTCCAAGATGACACCTCTGCCAGATAGGTTGGCAGAACTTGTAGCTTCAATGACTAGACCATTTGACATTCTCTTTTGTATTTCAGTCCTACAGTAATCGAGTTACACATTCTTCTAGTTATAGCCATGGATTTCAAAGAAGCCTCCTGTTCAGGCTGACAGAGATTCTAATCTCCTTGCTCCCTCTTTCAAAGACAGTGCCACACCTTTATAATGTGCCCCAAATTTGAGACACAAAACCAGAAGATATAAAGTTCTTCTTAATATCTAACTGTGCAGATGATTAACTCCTAAAATAGACTTTTCTAGAGTCTATTTTATCTTTGAAATCTGTCACTGGGAGTTTTTAAGTGCAGGTTAAAGAAATATTTGGGATGGCTTTGAAAGAGATGATCCTACCTAGAGTAGGGGGACATTTTGAGGTTCATTGCAGTTCAATTTTCTATGAAACTTGACTGCCCTGTGGTTTGACTGTGAATATGAAATTGCTATGGTTTACTGAATCTGGGAAGGACTGCAGGAGACATTGATGTTATACCTTCTACTCCACATACATCATAATTCATCCTAAGAGTACAGTGAAGTGACTATGACTTGAAGGGGAGAAAAAGAGGAGTGGCAGGATATCAGTGTTTGACTTGAGTGGGGGGAGTGGGGGGAGATGGTTGCCTGTCTCTGACAAAGCAGGATTACATCATTTTGGCTGGGGTGGAGGTATCATAGTGTAATGACCAGATTTCCTTTTCTGGTCTCAGCAATTGCATTGCAGCTGGGTCAGGTAGTGAGCAGAGGTTTTTAAAAGCCCCAGCAAAGGTTCCAGTTCATTTCAGTTCCTGGTAGGGCCTGTAATTTTCATGAAATTCCTCAATAGAGATTGCAATTGCCTCCAGGTATCCAGTAAACCCTCATGTACATTCTAGGAGTTAGAAAAATATAAAGTTTGGGAATTATTGATTTTCCTCCTTTGGGATGTCTGAGCGCTGCTAGCTGCTTCAGAGGAGCTTGAACATTCTCTGACAATTTGTTCTGTGCATCTTCAAAGTTTTCTTACCTGTCCTATACCAGCAAATCTTGGGAATTCTGTGAACAGATATCTAACAGATTATAAACATAGAAAATTGGAGGAATGTGGTCAGCAGGCTATATTTTTGTGAGTTGTTATCATTAACACCTTACCTTATCACAAGTGCAAACTTTAACAAACTCTCTGTCACTGTTTATACTATTTTTCTTTTTACATGTTGCAATACTTTCTACCTAAACTATTAAAAAAATCAACTTTGCCCTCAGATTCTTAGTTCTGCAATGCTTGTATTACCGCCATTGCAGAGAATATTTGTTTTGTTCTCCTTTCCAAGATGTTTTAAACTTTGGAATTGTCCAATCCATTTTCTCTTATATAAAAAATCAACTGATCATTTTTAATTTGGGCTGAATGTAAACTAATGATGTTTCCTGAAACAATACATGGGCAAATGCTGCTTGAACAAATATCTTATTGGGCCTGATTCTTCTCTCTACAGAATTATTCCTGAATTACACCAGAGAATGAATTTAGGGAGCAGGGACTGCAGAATTGGGCCATTATTAAATTCTGTTCTATTCTATTCTATTCATGCTGATCACGGTCGTATCCACGTGCCTTCCATTAAGCAACATGACTTAGCTCACGTTTGTTCTTTCATCCTCTCCCTAGGGGGAGAAGTGTGTGCTACAGAATGTTTTGTTTTCGTAGGGTTTTGTTTGCTTGTTTGTCCTAAGTCAACATGCTGCTATGTATTTATGTAATAGAAGGAGCGGTCAAAGAACTGTACCTTGTACTTTCAGCAGAGTAGTAAGGTTTGTGGTGGTCCCTTTGTTCCTGGGGCAGTTCATTGCACAATTGCTCTCCTCTGGCTCCCACACAGATAAGTTCACCCTTGTCATTCCATTGTGCCAAAGGAGTTTCGTGTTGTCCACAAACCCCATCCCTATAGCTTTAGGCAGTCTTTTACGTATCCTGTGTGCAGGACAGGAGACACTACCAAAGGAGATTGCACTGTGGAGCTCCATCCTCTTCAAGATGTTTTCCCCTCCATATCAGTATCAAGTCTGTCATGTTTGGGTTCAGGTTTAGCTATTAGTTGATCTTGTCCAAGTTACAGGGCCATCTTTATAGCTGTGATTTGTTCATAGGTGATGAAGGAGAGGTACATTCCAAAAGACCTGAATGTATTCTGCAGACTGCTGACATGTGAATTCACGTAAGTGCCAGTTCACTGACTGGTTGCGTATGGATGATGAATAGGGCCAAAGAGAGAACTGATCCTTGTGACTTGAACCAAGTCAGGAATCCAGTGGTAAAGGATCAGTTTTCTTTCATTATGGTTTAGGTTCAGCATGGCCCTGATCTCACTTAAGGACCTGATACTATTATAGAACTTACTGTCTGGATACTATTATAGATACTATTCTACATACTTATTGCACAGAACCCTATTGATTTAAAACAGGTAAGAGGCTCCATGTACACATATACTAAATGCAGGTCCAATTCAGAGCCAAGAATTTTGCTTAGCACAATGGGTCTTGTTCTATGACTTGGGCTCCCAGATGATATAATAAAGTAAATAAAAGTGTAATTTGAATGGGAATGTTCCTTAGACTTTTACTAAAACTTGGATTTGACCTTTCCCTTCAATGGTAGAAGATAATACTGCTCTTTATGAAGGGAACATATGGCCAAAAATACAACTTATCAGAGTTGCTAATATTTTAGAAGCTTAAACTCAGTTTCTAGGACTAAGTGGGCATGGCTACACAAGATGCTATGTTGTCCTAGGAACAAGCTATGGTGACAGAGCATCAGCAGGCACAAACTGTGATGACACCACTACTGTGTAGTAGGGTTGGAAACAACCGATGCGGCACTGGGACCACACAGTACTGGCAGTTACTGTGCAATCATTTAGTACTTGCTAAAGGCACATGTGTAGATTCGCCCAGTAATTTCTAAGTCATTTTTATAGGCTAGATCATTACTAAGTAAAATAATTTATTCATGGATTCCCTGATCTGTTCTTTGAAGGTCAAGCTTCCACAGGGATGACTTATCTTCACAGAATACATGGCCTGAGAATAGTAATTTGTTCTCAGTCAGAAGTGTCACTGTTTTTTCTATCTCCTCTGTGTAATTACTTTTATCTGGGCAAATATAGAAAATTAGGTTTGGAAGGGACCTCAGGAAGTCATCTAGTCCAACCCCCTAATCAAAGAAGGACTATCCCCAACTATATCAGCCCAGCCAAAACTTTGTCTAGCCAGGTTTTAAAAACCAACAAGGATGGAGATTCCACTACCTCTCCGGGGGTATGTCTACATGTGCCATTAAAGCACAGGAATAAACTCTGGAGCTTATTACTTTGGAGTTTAATGTTCCAAGGAAGCTCCCAGGCATGCTGTTTACACATGCATCCAGACCACAGCACACTGAGCTGGGTCAGAGCAGCCCTGGCTAGCAGCATCTTGGGGGCGGGGGGGGGGGTCAGCCTGCTCTAACCTGGCTCAACATGGTGCAGAGGGGCTGGCTGGGACACAAGACAGGCAGACCCCACATTGAAGCACACTTGTGCTTTAGTCAGCTAGGTCAGTGTCTACACATGCAAGAAAAAACTCTACAGCAGGGTAGAACTTGTAAATGTAAGTACTACCTTGCTGTGGAGTTTCTTAGTTTCTTGACCCTAATAAGTTTACTGTGGAGCTAGTCAGCTCTGCAGTAAATATCTGGTGTAGACATGCCCTGGGTAGCCTATTCCAGTGCTTTACTACCTTCCTAGTGAGAAAGTTTTTCCTAATATCTAACCTAAACTTGCCTTGCTGCAATTTGTTCCGTCATCTCCCACCACTAAGAACAGTCTAGCTCCATCCTCTTTGTAACCATACTTCAGGTAGTTGAAGGCTGCTATTAAATCTCCGCTCAGTGGGCATGTCTACATGTCACCCTATGGCAAGGTAGCAACATGCTATGGTGACATATGGCATGCTACAGCGATGTAGTGATCACGTGGGTCTACATGTGATCGCTAGCTACATTGCCGTAGCAGCACACATCCTGCTTATAGCATGCTGCTGTGGAGATGTAGCTGGGAAATTTAAGTGTGAGCCATCCGTATGGTGCAGTACAGGCAGTTACTGCACCGTGTTTTAGTACTCCAAAAGGAAGTACTAAACAACGCAATAAAGTTGTCACCATACGGCGATGCGTAGACATGCCCAGTATTCTTTTCTGCAGATTAAATAAGCCTAGTTCCCTCAGCCTCTCTCATAAATCATGTGCCCCAGCCCCCTAACCATTTTCATTGCCCACCTCTGGATTCTCCAAATTGTTCTTGTCCTTTTCTTTTGGGCAGGGCCCTAAACTGGACATATTACTCCAGATGTGGCCCCACCAGTGCCCAATGGAAGGAAATAATCACTCGCCTCAATCTGCTGGCAATACTCATGCTAATGCAGCCCATATGCCATTAGCCTTCTTTGCAACATGGGCACACTGCTGGCTCATGTTCAGTTTATTGTCCACTGTAACCTCCAGGTCCTTTTCTGCAGAGCTGCTACTTAGCCAGTTAGTTCCCAGCCTGTACGTGGGAGTAATACACAGGACTTTCATGAGGTTGGAGTTATTACTTATTTACAGAGCAAATAATATATAGTTGTATTGGTAGTACAGGTGATAAATGTTAATATTCAAACAATATGGCTAGAGCCACTGGCTTACTGATTGGTAAAATATATGTTAACTGGAACTTCCTTTACCTCTTTATAAAAAAGAAAAGCAATGAAGCATATCTAAATTATATCTGGTCCACTGTAGAAGAGTTTCTAGATTAAAGACTACAGGCTAAGACTTTATTTTGTCAATACATTTCTTGGGCACAAAGAGATGTCCACTTATGGATATTTATTAATACAACATCTGCAAATGGAACTCTGCAAAGTAATGTCTGCAACTAATTAGGTTTATAAAACGTTTTTAGACTTGGGTACTTAAAATAGTAAGCAGATTTTAACTATGTTGAAAAATTTAGCCTTACATATTTTCTCAATTAGGTTTTAAACTGAAACAGCTTTTACATTTTTTGGTTGTATTTTATGAGCTTTTGCTTTTGAAATTTCAATAAAAAATATTCTCTCTCTTATTTTCTTTTCCTTTTTTTTGTTGCTTTTTTGGAGGATAACCCATTTATTATTTATTAAACATCAATCATGTGCTCAGTATGATATTAAACAAAGAGACTTGGGCCCTGTGCTAATATAGCTCACACAGAAAAGTATAAAATATGCTGATAGGATATTTACTTCTAAGTCTTGTAAAAAATCAAAAATAGCTTATTTTCTATTTTTGTGTGCTACAGAATGATGCATAATGTTGGTCTAGGATAAGAAACAATTAATAAAATTAAACACAGTTTCTAGTAAATAATCATGGAGAAACACTACTATAACTATAGATTAAAATTATTATTTCACTTATTCTGTATTAGGGTTTTACAGTGCCATGGTCTGTTTTTAACACCAGAACGATACAGGATATTTATAGTTTAAGCCCTCTATAGTCTTCTCAAAGTCATGTTTGGAAGAACATTAATTTCAAATTAAAATTTAAGGTGAATTCTTAGTTACTATTGTCTGTATTACAATATGCATAAAATCTGAAGTAAATGAATGCCCATTTTAGATGCTAGTAGCTCTCATTTCCTAAAATTGGAATTGGCTGTGTCCTCCAAGCTGCTTTTTAAATGCCTTTACAAATGCATTTCTAAAAAGCTTATAGTTTAATACATAATCACATTCTTATTACATTGTACACATACCTATATTCTGAAAGCCTCATAGAGAATATTATTTTAGGTACCAATGTTTAAATTTGATATCTACTTTCTTGACTCTACTTCATTGTTATGTAAAGATCTGGTTATAAATTTGAATTAAGAACCTATTCAATGAAAAGAATCTATTGTGCCTCTGCTGATGCATCGTACATCTCATACCAGTAACAAGTTTGGTGGCTTCAGCTCAAAGCCTGCTAAACAGTAAGTAGCTCAGCTTTAAAACAGTTAACAAACAATATCCTAAACTTGGCAACCTATATATTACATCTGCTCAGAAACACAAAAGAACTGTATGAACAGAAATCTGGATTAATTTAATTCTTGGACAGGATTTCCATCAAGCCCAGGTTGAGGATCTGGAGAAGGGTGTATGAAGTGCACTACTACATATCCCTTAGCTACCAATGAAGAAACTGTGTTCTTCAACCTGAGTATTTGATATGTGTTCTTTAATCTAAAATATTTATCAGCAGCAAGAAAAAAATAAAAAAGTAGTAAGATCCAGCATAATTTTTTATAGAGGGATTTATATACCAGATAAAATGTTGGGATGGGAGAATCTCCTGGAGCATTACCATTACATTAATATATTTTATTTCATACCTCAAACTAAAATTGAGATTGTATCAAAAGACCTCATTCACAGGAATGTTACATCTTACATACTATCAATCAACATGTATGTAACATTATTTTACTTATCATTTTTGCTGTATAAACCATATCATTGTAATTTACTGTTATTAAGAGAAGAAAACTTTAGTACATGTTTTTGCCTCAAGTGAACACCAATGTAAATCTGGATGCTGTAATACTTATTTTAAATAGCATGTTTAAGTGAATCAAAAAAAAGAGGAAAAAAAATCAAGATTTTCTGTGGGATTTCTACTTTCACTTTTATTCAAAATACATTTTTAGTTTCTACGTTAATCTACTTAGTCATTTGAAATGAATGTCTTATAGATGCATAATATTTTGATATTTTATATATATATATGTGTGTATATATATATATACACACACACACACACACACACTCAAACATATAGTACTACTGACCAATTTTCAAGTAACATGTAACTAGAGATTGGTTGTGAATTTGAATGACATTTTCCACCTGTGTGATAAATCAATGACCTATTCAGTATGCTGACAAACAATTTGCTTATCCCGAGTTTACACTTGAAAGGGATATACTATATTTCCTGTTGCTTATTTATATAAAAAAGTAAAAAATTAAGTAAAAGTTAATTTTGTTAAAATTACTTGAACTCAGATATTGAAATTACTTAATACTTTCAAAAGTCACAGTTAAGTATTTGATAATTTCTGCTAACAGTTGTATAGAGTGCAAAAAGAGAAATGATGCTTTTGAAATCAATGATGAAGTTTTAAATATATTGGCATAAGAATGTAGACATCTTTTAGCTTTGTAAAACTGACAGTTCGGTACTGAAACTTTATTTTGAAAAGATCAAAAAAGGATTTGCGTCTTTAGAAATAAAAAATAAAACAGGCATATTTAAAAAAAAAGAAGAAAAAAACTGATTGTTACCACTAATGAAATAGCTGATGACAAAATAGTAGTCTTTTTGATTTTGATCACAAAAAATAAACTGGTAGTGACAGGATATGATGGATAGATTTGACATCCTGGCAAATCACTGTCATTGATTCAATTATTCTAATTCAGAATAAAAGCTGTATACAGTATGTGTTTATGCTACAGTGGAGTTTTTTAAGTGATTGACATTCATCATATTAGTTAGACAGTTTTAAAAGCTATGTCTTTGTTTTACACACTGAGTTGTCAAGAAAAAAATAAAGTAAAACCTGGATTGCATAAGAAAACCAAACCATTTAACCAACTTTTGGTTTCAACCCCATCAAAATACATTATTATTGCATTAGATTAAAATGTTCTTTGAAGAGTCAATTTCCAATATATCCATATTGTATCCTATTATAAAGACTGAGTGTTGAAACTGTAATATAATCTTTGAGATGGTTGATTTGAAAGTTCAATGGAGGACAATATACTACCTTTTGAAATGGACATCAGCTTCATAATAAATAATACAAAACAGTTTAATTTACAGGTCAACACTGCCTAGTATTCCAAATACGAAGTCATATATAGGAGATGTTTAAAAATATGTAATAGTTTTCTATTTGGAGGTATATGTGTAAGTATACACCCCCCCCGAAAATATTCATAAGTTCACAAACAGTGTATATGATGGCAAAGAAACTTGAATTAGTTTTATTTCTGCTCTGTTTTAGACAAGCATTCTCTGATGCTCTTCCACAAGCTCCAATGCGCTCTTCTGGTTTTCTAGCATTAATGTAGCTGTCAGTTTGAATTTCAATCTTGAATTATGTCTGTTGACATAATTTCATAGTGCTGACTTCAATTGTTTAGGATTACTGTTTTGAACCACATAAGGAAATCAATTCTTTTTTCTATGTTTAGTAAATTCCACTCAAGTGCATTTTAATACATTTATTAACCCATAAGGCAAACTAATTATCTATAATGTATTCTTACTATGGAGAAATTCTTTCTTCATCAATTTAATTATTGACATATTAAAACACATGAAATCCTCTAAAGCATTACTTCTAAACACTTACATAGTTGATAAAATAATGTAACCCATTTTTAGTCTTAACAATTATATTTTCAAATATACAAAATGAGCTTTTAAAAAAATTGACACTTGCCTTTTAAACAACATTTAATAATGACTGCTTTACCTCCATTTATGTTAATTAAAGAAAATTGTATTTCACATTTATATTACATGCTTGATACAAATCCTTTTAAACAGATTAGTTTACTTGTGATAACACATCACAGTTGGCTTTGTTTGGTAATACATCTTGAAATTTAACAGCAAAAGAAATTTTAATTTTTTGTGACAAGAACAAAAGTATTATTCTATTTCAGTTGGGAATAAAGTCATCATTTGCTAATGTAACAAAACCTATGTTGTAAATATTTAAAAAAACCCAAACAAACCCAAACCTAAAATCTGCAAATGTGTCCAAAGAAATCAGAATGAGAAAATGAGGCACTATCTTATAATGTGCATTTTTAAGGACTGCTGGGTCAAATCATTAAGAAAAATATTTATATAAGTCATTAGCAGTCATAATTAGAGTGTCATATAAATCTGAGTGAAACTGCTAAGTAGAAATCACTAGAAGTCCAGGTGCTTCTTGCCCATGGCCATAGCACCACATCCTGAGCTCAGCAGTTTGGCGGATTCTGCCAGATCCTGTTTGCTTGAGCGGCTCACTGTGTCTGACAAGTCTGGAGGCAAATGCAGTCGCTGTGGCAGGAGATTTTCAGGGGGGAGGGAGCAGGGAGAAAGAGAGAGAGAGCGAGAGGAGAGAGAGAAAGAGAATAATTTTAATTTAATTTACTTTAAATAGCATATTTCAAAATGTATGCCTATTCCCTGCTGACCAACATTTACTCTCACATGTCAATTAATTTTTAGGAAGTTTCTCAGATTGATATTCAAACAGTCCTGTGCATTGCTAATGATATCCTACAACATACTGTGATTCTGCAGACTGGATTAAAATGTTTGTCACGAACATTTCCTGAGTGAACATTCAAGATTGCTAAACTGTGGTCCCAATCCTTCATTTCTTAAAGTAAAGGTTTCCTGAATATCAACAGTAAGACCGATCCCTTTAATGGACATGTCATTACAACATAAATATATTTACTATCTCCAGTGCTATGTACATAAATAGTGGCTGAGTCTGAAAAAGGAAACAATACGTAACTGAAGAAGAAAACTCAAATTAATTGTAATACTACATTAGAAGCTTGAAGAATTTTCTATTCCCATACTTGACTGCCAGATCTTAATAATTAACAATGATAGTACTCTGCATACCTATGGCACAGGGCTGTCAAACATGTAGCTTGCAATACTGCTCTATCCAGCCTGTCAGACTACCAAAGTTGGGGGCAGAGCCAATAGGGGAGTGCAGCCTACTGAAAAGTTCGGGCCCTGAGCCTCACTGGATAAAGTCACCGGTGGCAGAGGGAGTGGGGAGAGCAAGCAAGAGCTGTTCTGACACAGCCCTCCTTGCCCTGTGGCCACTTGGCCCTGCCACTGAACCCCTACTGCCACTGCCAGACCTGTAGCTGTTGCAGCTGCTGGTCCTGCAGATCTGGCCTCAAGGCCTGGATCTGGCCTGGGGTGAGTCTGACAGCACATTCTTACACACTCATACAATATTTAATGAATTTAACTTTGC
The DNA here is from genome assembly GCF_052110815.1 of Crocodylus siamensis. Taxonomy (NCBI): domain Eukaryota; kingdom Metazoa; phylum Chordata; order Crocodylia; family Crocodylidae; genus Crocodylus; species Crocodylus siamensis. The sequence goes on from NC_143396.1 coordinate 198,503,232, forward strand.
AATCTCCTTAGAAAAAACTATGAAATCCATTTTAGAGATGAAGAAATTGAGGCAGGGATTTCATGGTTTATCTAATCATGAAGTTCCTGCTCAAGAAACTAGGTATTATCTTCCCACTGTATTAAATACAAATGCTTTAACTCCTGTTCAAAGTATTATTTCAAATGAGAAGTGTGCACTAAGGTACTTTTAGAGCAATGCTGTACCATTACTGCTTATTTTGTGAATTACAACTTACTTTCTGGGTGAGAGTGAAGTACAAGGATACATCACAGCCAAACAGAAAAGAGTTTTATATTTAGAGTGAAGTGATTTTTAAAATTGGCATTTTGAAAGAATAAAATCTAATAGTGGGAAATGTCTCTTTGTATAGATCTCCTGCTTAAATTTATAGTTCTGATGACAATGGGATATAGCAATGACAGTGAAGTTACACTAGCAGCATCCACAAACCCTGCTAAAGATGTATGCATGTTTGTCTGCGCTATCTTTTTATACTTTTTATGTTGTAACATTTAAATAGAGAAACCTTCCTTTTATTCTATTTCTCCTTGACATTTTTAAATACTTCTTTACAGACGCAGGAAAGCCAATGGAAAATGCCTTGCACGTTCTTTAAAATGCCATGCATTCACAAGTTTGTCTAGCTTTTATCTCAACCATATAGTTGATCCAATAAAAGGTATCACTCCCAAAAAATCCTTACCTCTTTAAAACATAAAAACTGATTGTTAGACTTGTCAGGCTGTGGAATTGTGCAACTGGTGGTAACCTATTTGCCTATTACAATTATTTTGATTAATCTACTAGTACTATTATTAGCTCGTGAGTTTGGTAGTCACTAAAAGCGATTTATGGTAGGGAAATAAAAGACTGTTTTGGAGTATGTGTTCTTCAAGGAAACAGGAAGCAATGCATGTGTTACAAGGAGAGTCAAAAGTCTGTATTCCTAGAGTAATGGGTCCTACTGCTAAAATACTGCGTGTATGGGTGCATGTATGGGTGCAGTTATATACTACACACTCTCCAGTGACAATGATAATGACAACTAAGGATTTGTGTATTATATTACTGTAAATTGCAGGTAGTATTAGTGTAGTGGTTCCCAACCCTTTCAGTCAGGGCACCCTCCACGACTTCCTTGAATGTGGCGACATTTCTGGTTGAGAACAACTGCTGGTGCTGCCTCAGCTTACCTCAGTTCTTCTCAATTGGGTGACAATACTTCCAGGTAAAACTGCCCTATGTGCCTGCTACACAGCCAGGCCAGGAAGGACTGTGGCATATGCACAAGGTCCTTCTGCATTAGGGCTTTCTGATAACTCTAAAGCAGGACAGAAGAACTGAATCAGCTGTAGCCCTTCCTGGTCTACCGTCCCCTCACCCATGCTCATCCTGGAAAGGGAGGCACATGAGTGGAAAGTCAGTTGACACTAGCTGCTGTGCCACAACTGGAGCTGAAAGGGCAAAAGAACTTCCAACATATGGGAGATATGGGAAAACACTGCTAGCATGCTTCTGACCTCATTTGGTGCCAAGAGAGGAGACTTCCTCTATGAGAGACAGGGGTAGCACAATCTCCATTCTTACTCCATTACTGGCTTCTTTGCCAAGTCTCTCTAATTCAGTGCATAGTCAAGCACACTCATCTCATACAGGAACTACCAATAGTGCATTATAGGGAAACAACTTTATTTCCTGTTAACCTGCACTGGATTCAAACTCATGACATATAGGAAAAAGATTCTCCAGCAAAATAATGCTGCTCTGAGCTATCTAGTCTCCCAGTAAGTACTAACTGCATATTTTCTATACATGTTACCTTGAAAAACTAAGTATACCACATGATCTCAAGGCAGACACCCTAAAAAATTAGGAACATCCAATTAGGTCAGGTGAAAATTTGTTTCAAGTGATGTGGTAATACCTCACACAGGAACTCTGCAGCAGCAGTGTGGATAGAATCCAATTCTCCAGGGCATCATTCAGCTAGTTTAACAATGAGATCTTCTCACTTCCTGCAATCCCATGCCTTAGACTACACACTTTTCAACTACATAGGGGCCCTTCAGATAGCCCCTTTCATTATACATAACTCCTTCAGCCCCCAAGTAAGCCAATCCTTTGCAATGAATGGTGCAGGGGCCATGTGGAAAAAATTGTATGTGAGCACACAATTTCAGACTCTATCGTAACACCTATGAAGGAGTAGGTTTAATTCAGGTTGTAAAGGCAACCTAAATCCAGGCCCTTCCTAGCTTTTGAATGTTTGACTGCAAACCTTTTAATGATCCTATGACATGGGTGTCAGTGTGTGCATGCATGAACATGCACATGTAATTTCAGACTTTTAAAAAAATTAATCAATAAAACAAAGTCCTTCATGTAACATTACATAAATGTAACTTGACATAAATATGGGTCATCACAGCAGGGTTGTAACTTTTAGAATCAATGCAGAGACTTCTGTCACTTAAGCTAACAAAGTAGCTCATAGCAGCAGTAGATTATCATCTACATGGACCAGAAAAATGAGAGAATTTACTAGTGGGTTTTAGAGAGATTTGCTGATCTGAGAAATGGTGAGACTCAGGAACATGCTTTCTATTCCAGCTTCTGGCAGGATACATCAGTGGGCACAGACTTTCTTCCCTACCCTAAATGTAACCCTTTTTGCTTTGCCTCTTCCAACTAGTCCTTGTCCTGTTCTTCACTTCCTGATCTTCATCTCCTTGCCCCAGTCCCATTTCATTCATTTAGGGAGTCCCAGTCTCTCTTCCACAGGGGTCTCATCCTACACCCAGTCTTCTTACCAAACAGATCCTAGTCTTATCACTCTGTACTCCTTGTCCCAGGCTGCAGTCCTGCTTCTCAGCTAATTCCACTTTTCAGCACCCATCTGAGCTATTACTCCACTAGCCCTGGTCCCCAGTTCCCCTCCTTTGTCTATCTCCTCTGTCTCCTGTCCCAAATTCCCTCCCGAGCTTCTTATTCAATGTGTCACCTCCTATTCATTACTCCCCAAGTCACATCTAGTTCCCTCCTCTAGTTTTTTGCCAACTTGCTCTCCCCTTACCCTTTACCCTTCATTTTTTCCCCACCTTACTTGTTCTTAGTCCCAGTCTCCCTCACTGGTTGGCACTGAGTCTCTGCCCTATTTCCTCCTCTGACTCCCTGTTGCAGTTGCTCCAAGTCCCATTCTCTATATGTATCCTGACTAGTCCCAATCTTTCCCCAACCCAGTCCCAGTTTCATGCTCCTTCCCACCACACTCCAGTCCCATTTTCTCCTTCCCATTTCCTCATCACAATCTACTCTCTTTAATCTCATTTGCCAGTGAAGCTCTTTTCCTTTCTCAATTCAAATGATGTAGCTTCCTTCTTCAGTCACTTTTTTCCTAGCAGCTTTTTTCTTCTTTGCTCTGAGATCAGGTTCCTGTACCTAAATCTGACACATCCCAAGGAAAATCTTGCTCAGCTGTGGGCAGAGGCAAATTCAGTGTGAAAAACTATAGTGCTCAAAAGAGCCAAACTTACAGAAGGTTGCTACTGAGCAAGTGTGAAGTGTGATTTTTTTTTCCGGAGGCTTTGAACTTGCCCAGAATTGGCCAGATTTTCACAGGGACAGCAAAAAGTACATTCCTCATACAAAGGCCTCACTCTCCCCCAGCCCAATTTCAAAGCATGAGGGAAACAGAGCTTTTCAAAAAGTTACCAGAATACATTCCCCCTAATCTCATTCTCAGAAATGATTGAACCATTTTGGCTGAAATTCTCTAAAAAATTCAGCTGGAGGCAGAACAACACAGAATATTTTAGCTCAAAATTATGTGAAGAGGGGTTATAAAAGCTTTAGTGTGGACAGTTATATTAGTATACCAGAGCTTTTGCTGGTACACCTTTTTTAATTGGGCAACTGATATAAAGCATATGGTAATTCCCTCCCTTCTGCCAACAGAACAGCCTTAAGAGGCTTTGCCAATACAGCTAAACCAGTAAACCTTTTATAGCATAGCCTAGGTCTCAGTTAATTATAAGGATTTTTGAAATTCACGGACATATGAACGAATGTCAGTCAGTAGACATGGTGACAGCAGACAGTGGACATAATGACCGAACATACAGATATCTAATCTGAGGTAGTATAACTAGGGGTGGGTGAGAAGGGCACCCATACCGGGCACCAAGTTAGGAGGGGTGGCAGAATCACCCCCACCCTTGTAGACTCCATTCCCTGATGGCAAGAGCAGCTCCATAGGTTACTTATACTGGGAATACCAAATGAGTCCCTGGCTGCTGCTTTAAGAGCAACAGCTGCAGAGAGTAGAGTATGAAGCTGCAGCAGCAGCGGCTCAGAGGGGGACTGTTTGGGAGTTCCTGCATGGGTAAGACTGCTGCCCCTACCTCCACTCTCAGAATGGTGCCCCCTCCTCACTCCTGGAACCACGTCTCCCTGCCCCTATGAGCCAGGTGCCACCTCTGCTCTCAGAGCCACACACCCTCCAACGCTTGGAACACTCAAGCTCCACTTCCCCCACGCTCCCCTGCAGGCTTGATGCCACCGCTGATCTGAAGACATAAAAAACCTCCCAAACATAGAAGAAAAAAGTAAGTAGCAGAACAATGAAGTGAGCCTAGAAAAGAAAGCTCTGTGGTATCTAGATGCTACTGTAATACAAATAAACAAACACCTCACTTCCATTTTTGTGGTCTCTGCACAACAAAGACTCTCTGGTAAAACTGTAGTGCATTTACACTTCTTTCATGGAAGTCACAGGTGAAATAATAGATTTTACTGCTTTAATACAGAATCATAAAATCATAGGGTTGGAAGAAACCTCAAGGGTCATCTAGTACAACCCCTTGTATGAATGCAGGATGTATAATTCCTCAGCCATCCTAGACTCTTCTTGAAAATCTCCAGTTAAAAAGATTCTACAACTTTCCTGGGCAAGGTGTTCTATTATTCTAGTTTTCTGATAATAAGAAAGTCCCCCCCCCAATATTTAATGTATATCTTTTTTGCTGCCATACAAGTCCATTGCTTTGTATCCTTCTCTCTGTGGCAAAGGAGGACAGTTGTTCTCCCTCTTTTTTATGCTAGTGTTTTGAAGACTTAAAAACCTGCTCTCTCCTTCCCCCTTATTCTTCTTTCCTCCAAACTAAATCCACCCAGTTCTCTCAACCCTTCCTTGTATGATCTGCATTCCAATCCCTTTATGATCTTTCTTGTTTTTTGCTGGACCCTCTCCATTTTCTCTACATCCTTCTTAAAATGTCTAGAACTATGCACCAGTACTCCAGTGGAGGCCCAACCAGCACTGGGCAGAGTGGTACTATCACCTCCCATGTCTCTCATGGAATATACCTGTTAACGCAGCCCAAAGTGCAATTTTTTTGCAACTGCATTATATTTCTGACTCATATCAAGTCTGGGACCTCACCAACCCCCCCAGATCTTTCTCAGCAGCACTGTTGCCTTGCTAATTATTCTTTATATTGTATTTATATAGTTGCTTTTTTCCCCAAGATGTAGCAGCTTATATTTGTCCTGAATTTCACTTTACTGCTTGTAACCCAGTTCTTCAATTTATCAAGATATTTTTGAATTCTAATCCTATTGTCCACAGTATTTGCAACTCCTCTCAGTTTTGTGTCATCTGCAGACTTGGTCAAGAAGCTCTCTATTCTTACATCCAAATCATTAACAGAAATGTTAAACAGCACTGGATCCAGGAGAGGCCCCTGTAGAGCCCCATTTGAAATCTCTTGCCATTCTGATTCATTTATAGTAACTGTTGGGTTGCAAATAAGCCAATTATGTATCAATAATTCTATTTAGCCCAGTTTACTTATGAATGCTATCATGTGAGATTGTACCAAAAACTTGCAAAATCCTAGTATATCATGTCTACTGTATTCCCTTTGTTTGTCAAACTAATTATTCCATCAAAATAGGAAATCAAGTTGTTTTGGTATGATTTGCTTTTAACAAATCCATGTTGGTGGCTAGTGATCACCACTTCCTCCTATAGGTGGATACAAATTAACTGTCTTGCAGTTTGCTCAAGTAACTTCACAGGTGTTGAAGTCAGGCTAAAGGAAGACTTTGCCAGGTGTCCCATCCTCCTTTTCTCCCCTTCTAAAGGTGGGCACTTTGTTAGCTCTTCTCCAGTCCTCTGGGACCTTAACTGTCATTCATGACTTTTCAAATATTAATGCAGTGGCTCTGCAATTTCTTTAGCTAGTTTCTTTAACACCTGGGATGAATTTTGTTAGGCCATCCTGGTTTGCATTAATTCAAAATTTTCAAAAACTTGGCCTACACTCATTATTTATTGTGATCTGAAGCCCTTTCCCCCCTTGTTTATGTTAATTTTGCTAGGTATTCGTTTGTGGTATTTTTTTTTTTGAAGACTGGCCAAAGTTATCATTGAGTAGCACTGCCTTTGAATCTTCTGTTAATAGCGAATCCTCACTATTGAACACTGTACCCACAGTTTCCCTGGTCTTTCATTTCTGGCTGACATTTATAAAATCTTTTATCTTTAAAATCTTTTGCTAGTTGCATAGGTATTTTAAAAATTCTGTTTATTAATTTATTTTTTCAACTTTGAAAAAACATCAATAACAGTGATATGATCTATAATGAAACATAATACTTTTTAATTAGCTAAGACATTTCACAGTCATAGAGTTTGAGAACATTTAAGTCATAAGTCCATTTCATAAAATTACTTTGAGGGCTGTAGGATCATCTCACACATGCATGCACACACAGTCTCTCTGGGAACGTTCTTTTAGCTATATAGAGAAATTTATAGTAATGTAATTACCATAATATATATAAAGTACAAAGTTCAGATTATTCAGATTATTATTTGTGTTCAGATTACTCATGATCACTGCTACCAATTTTGGTACTTACTGCAAGTTACTTATATTATTATAAAGAAAGAACATGATATCACATGTATGATGCAAAATCACTGAAACTCATCAGGTCTGAGCACCTTCTTATTACACCATGGCAAATTAGGAGCAACTCCAGTGAAGTTAACATAGTTATACTGGCTAACTATTACAGTTAGCTTTTAATACCACAACCGAAATTTTTTGGTAGGGAGGTAAGCAGACAAGAAACTCAACAGCTGTTTTCTACCTATCTGGGTCTGTGACCCCAAAATTGGTCAAAACAAATCATTTTATGAAACTCTATGTCTCACAATCATTTGAAGTCACTAAAAGATGCGGGATTTGATTCATGGGAAGTAAAAGTGACAGAGTTTCAGGTGTTGTGTGGTAGAAGGAAATTGAAGAGAGAGGCTAGTGCTGCATTAAGATCACTGCCTATCCTACTAACTAAAGTTGTCTCAGAGTCTCCTGTTACTTCCCCACCTGTCAGCAGCCATTCATATACACACTTCTAGGATTACCTTATGGGACACTTAATAATACCAGGTGAAATCCGTAACTATGAATTGCACTAAACATTATAAAAAGGTAAGACAGGAAGTGAAACTTCTTCTGTCAAATTCAACATGCAGTAGAACTGTAGGGAGGCAAATGACCCAATATGAGCTCAATAAGGAGACTACGGCTAGCAATTCCAGCAGAATAACTAGGGTGAGCAGGTCATTGATTTAGAGGGGACACCAACGTGGCCCCTTCTCCTTAGGAGTCTTTGCCACAGCAGGGGCAGGAACCAGGCAGGCACAGACCCTGCACCCAGCAGTGTATCTGGGAGACAGCAGGAGGTAGAACTATGCCCTTCTATAGAAGGCTTTGTCATGGGAGGCACAGCTGTGTGGCCCCAGGGTGGCGGGGAAAAAGTACAGGGCACCAGGAGGATCCCTGGGAGCCTGAATCACTGCCTATTTGTCAGCTGCAGTAGCCCAACCCCATGCTGCTACAGGAGCAACCACAGCAGCAGCAGCTGCCGCCTGTGGACAGCTCCATTAGGTAAGATGCTGCTCCCCACCTTCTCAGTAGCCTGAATAATATCCTCCTCCCTCTGTGCCCCAGGTGCTGAAAGAGATTGCTACAGATCTGTGGACAATTCTATTCTACCAACATTTGCCTTGAACATTTAAATTGTTGAAACTGTAGAATCATATATTAGCAATTACCCCAACTGAAAGATGACACCTTTGGAGAATGATATATCCCAAATAATCACGCATAAGACATTTGTTCAGTATCAATTTAGAAGAAACTCTTCTTTCTGAACCTTTTAAGACCCTCATCCTGCAATGAACACCACAATGGCAGAGTTCTTCAACTGCCTTGAGCGCTATACAGTAGGATTATATCTACTTTGCTTAGTTTATGATGTTGCAAGAAATGGGTGAGAGTCTAGTCATTGCGCTCCAAGGTTAAATCCTCAGCCTACTGGAGTCAATGGGAATTTTGCCAGTGACTTGAACAATTTCAGGATTTCAACCCTGTTTCTTCGTAAGTGTTGCAGGCTACAAAGTAAAATTCATGCCAAGTGTTCAGTAAGCTTCACTTCTGCAGTTCCATTAATGACCCAACCCAACAAGAAAGAGCTTCCCAGGTCCAGGGACTTGCAGGCAGTCTAACTATGATGTGGCTCTCTTTGGAGGAGAGGAAGGCTAGGTAACTTGGTGCAGTTATAACTCAGACACAGCTGTATATTAACAAGTCAAAGCAGAGATGAACAAATGGAGTTTCACTGATGCACAAATCAGCACACAATATTTTCAAAGCACACATGAAATTAAAAAAAAATGACTATTAAAAATTCTAGTTTCTGTTACGGCATTCTTAAAGAGCACAGATTCAGTTCTTCTCTTCTAAAAGTCTCTTTATGCTATATTTCATTGCAAGTATTTTTTGCTTCCCAGCTGATATTTCTTCAGCAGCACCATTCATGTAAAACATCTTAATTTGTACACACTGCCACAGAACAGGTCAGGGATTCCAGAGAAAAACATTCAAGGTTCTTTATTTTTTTCCACCTTCTAGCCAGGCTCTCAGGCTCCAATACCTTTAGTAATGTTTTTTAGTTTCAGATCTGCATTGCTGCCTAACACAAATATAACACAGACATAGAGGTCTGTACTTTCACTTTTTTGGGCTACTTAAGTCACACTAATGAACCCACATGAATTTTCCAGCTATGTCTTAATGAAAGCCAGCCAAGTAACTATGGATAAGTACAGGCATTATATGCTCCTATACACGTGCAGGGAGGCTGCTCTGATGCACTACAGTGTGTCAAAGCAGACTCGATTAATCAAGTCTTCTGGAGCATGGTAATTGCTATGCTCCAGCAGATTCCAGTCACGTGTATCAGCATCCCCACACTGAAAAATGGCAGCGGGCCACTTTAAACTAAAGCTCATTCAACAAGATTTAGTTCAAAGTGCTCCACCACCACTTTTCAGTGTGGGGACACTGATACATGTGACACTATGGGTGCTTTAATTAATGCGGTTCTCAGAGCTGCACTTATTAAAGTGCCCCACCCCTGGGAGCACATCTATAAATACCCAGAATTTCTACTGGGAGAATCACCATTCTCTTGGTAGAAGTGACAAGATGCAAGCAGTCATGCAATTTGTCCTGGGGGAAATGCATCTTCTCTGAGAGAAGACCTTCCAGATGTCACTGGAAGATCTCTCTTGTGAGAATGTTTCTGTGAGAATGGATGCTCGTACCTCCTGGCTTATCTGGAATGCAGACAAGACAATTTAAAACCCATGAGGCTACCTACTGGTAGGCAGGGAAGAGGATAAGCTGTCTAATAATGGGCTCCCCTAAGGGTAGGAGGGGCCCAGCGAGCAGCCCACTGGTGTCTCCTCACTCAAGAGCTTGCCTGTGTAGCTCTCCAGCCATGGGGTTAGGACGTATGTACACTTCAGCTTCCAGGATATTTTTCTACTTCTGTTTTATTTCTGATAAATTCTTACTGGTAGAAACAAAAGCCTGTCCATGACCTATGATTTAGAGTTTGTGATGAGTACACATTGGCTGGCTGGAAACACTCAGGTCTGAAGAAAGTATGTAAAATATAAAAGATCAAAAATGTAAAACTGCTCATATAGAAGCAAGTTAGAGTCCTTTCATGTTTTGAGCTGTATGGTGGTAACTTATACACATAAAGACAGTTCAAAACTTCTGAAATTTAATATGGAAATGTAAATCCTGTACTTCTTACAGAAACAAAGCACTAAATATTTCCATCCAAAAATACATAGATTCAATCAAAAGAAAAGATCACGATCACAACATACAGAGAGGACATATCCTTAACTCCAGACAGAAGCTGGCTCTTTTAGGCATAACATCATCACATGTTAAACATATTAAACCCCATATGGCACCCAGTTTTTCATTAGATACATTCATATTCCTTGATTCCAATACGTCATTTGGCTTTCATTCCACCTACTTAGTATGTCCTAAAAAATAATGTTTCCCCTTGCATTATAATAATACACATGCCCCATCTAATTTTTAAACCTCTGCTCTGTGGTTTTGATGCAACATCTCTAGATTACTTATCCAAATAGTCTAAAAAAACAACTAATTTTTCAATCCCTTTTTAATCGATATTTTTCATAACAAAATGATGCTAGGTTCTGTTTGTGTTTCTCTTGCTATAAGTTGCCTTGAGCCTTTCTTGGGAAGGTCAGCATATAAATAATATAAATAAATTAATAAAAATAAATAGTTTGCTCAATATTCTCTACACCCTGATAAAATACATGTAGTACAGCAGTTCAATGTAGTATATTGCATTTGGAAACATTTTACGGTGGAGACTGTGCCAGTAAGTAACATTTGGCATACCTTCAATTAAATGAAACAGACCATTCCAGTTTTTGGCTATATTATAATACTGATGTTCTGCTATGCCTTTAGCCACAGCTTAAAGGCCCTCATGTGATATTTGTTTGTGTGGTGAAAGTGCTCTTGAATGAACAACTTTGCAAGATGTCCCATGTGTTGCATTTTGCACTTCTAATTGCTCTAGCTGTAAAATGGACAAAAACTTCATAATAAGCTATGCATCTCAGGAGCATATTTTATTGGACAAAAACTAGTATTTATTGACTTGCCTCCAGGTCCACCTCTCTCAGCAAATACAATAGAAGTATCTGTTTTTTTTTCAAATTGTATTATAATTTTTTTAGTTAGTACAAATACAGCCAATATGCAGTTAAATAATTGCTATTTCTTTAGGGGAGAAAGCAATTTTCATAAAAGATGTAGTACAGAGGTTGCTGTCAAACTGGCTTTTTGTTGTTTGGGCCAAATTTTTCACGTACACTTAGAATGCATTGCATTTGCACATTATGGAGAGTTTTGTTATATTTTTATGAGATAAGGGCCGCTAAGAAATATGACAACATTTATGTGAATATAAGAATTTTAACACCTTGCATCTTATATGGTGCCTGTAGACATGCTGCAGGGCTGCTCCAACACACTGTAATTACAGTGCAGTGGAGCAGTGAGTCTGTGGGAACATGGTAATTACCATGTTCAAGTCAGCCTCCGTGTCTCGTGCATCAGTGTCCCATGTATCAGAGCGGGGATGCTAATACACGTGATGCTGCAGCACTTTAAATAGAGCGGCTCTCAGAGCCGCTCTAATTAAAGTGTGCTCCTCCACCCCTGGAGCATGTGTAAAAATGCCCATAATGTCATGCTGAATAAAATGTAAATCTTTGCTAATGCCATACTGACTGAGAAACTTAATACCTAATTTGAGCTTACTTTTAAATGACAGAAAAGTAAGGTCTTCACATTATTGTGGAAACAGTTCCAAACTCTCACTTCAGTGTTATAAAAGGGTCAGGCTATCATATTCAGGCCCTATTTGGTCTGAAATTATTCATTAAATCCTAAGACGGAGCTAGAACACAGCTAACACCAGACCTAATTATATGTAATGAAATGTTGTGCATACCTCATCAAACCATGCCCTTATGGGCTTAAATGTCTGAAGAGACCTATTTTTAAACTCAACTGCTGTGATCCTGTCCACATCACAATGTTACTAATATTTAAAATAAGTCAGGGAGCAACCATGTTACTGTCAGGTCCACACTCTATTTCTATTTTTTTAAGTTATATTGTTGAATGTATTATCTAAAACCTAGGGAATAGTATTGTTTTAAATGTTTTGCTGGTAAATGTTTTGTTTTTAAGTGGATTTTAAAGTGAAGTGCATTACATAGTTTGGGGGATTACACAACTACTAATTTCATTTTTACTTTTTAGGCAATTATAACTGAACTACATGTATTCATGATTATGACCATCTCATGTTAAAATGAACACATTTACCATATTAATATCAAAACTTTTCTTACATTTTCTAAAGTTGAAGCATTTTTGTTAAGTTCTAGTACTGTAAAAGAAAGCTTAAGAAATGACCAAAAGGATCCCCAACTGGAACTGGAAACATTCATGGAAACATTTCTTTTCACAGTAAATTTAGTAAAATCCCTTTTATACCTAAAACTTACTCTTTTAGTCTTGATTATTAGTACTGAATATTTACTCTGTCTCTTTAATGCAGTTTTGCAGAGTACATGCTTTAGGGAAGTGATACGCTAATATCTAAAACATTTAACAATTCAATGCAAGTTGTGTTGGCTTAGTCAGATAAGCCACATGGCATTGTTTCTGTTCTCAGACTAAATGAGTATGCATGTACTTCAAGTGTGAATTCCTGTGTCACAATTTAAAAGTTGCTTTCTGCAAACATTGGCTCATGCAATTTTGTAAATCTTTCTGAAACCATCTGTACTGATAAAATTTAATTATCTCAGTTTTGTGGAAAATGAAACTCAAAGAGATTTAAGACAGTGAAGGTAATTCATTTAAAAAATCTAAGTGGATGTTTGCTTGTTTTGACAGTAGTCAACCACCTCAAGTAACCAGTAATTAAACACTGGACAGTTATCTAAACAGTGTCTTTGACTACAGCTGAGGAGAGAGGAGAGGCAAATAAAGGTGACAAAGATTTGCACTTCCCCATCCTTTGGAAAATCAAAGATACGTCTGTAATCAGCAAAATTTAGAAAAGTGACAAGGCTGCTCTCATGTATGCTGCCATGTACTGGCTCTATTTTATAATCTAATTAAAATTCCTTCCTATTGTAAGCATACCCCTACAATGTGGAGGGACTTGGACTGACTGTTCTGGTTTTATGCCATCTGAATATTGCTTAGAATGGGCTGTCCAGTCTGGGTACCACTCCCTCCATTGCTTTCCTGTTGCTGCTGCCTGGGTCTCCAGGTTCCCTCACCCCATATCCTCCTTTCTCATCCTACCCCTCTCCCCCCCAAGCAAGACTGTGGCCTGGGCAGGGGATGCAGGGGCTTTGGTGCAGTATAGTAGAAGGACCTGCCCAATGTGGTTGTGGGGGTGGGGAGGCGTGCTGCTCCACACAACATACCTCTCAGAAGTTGGACAGCCCTGTCTTAGAAGAAACTTCAGCTGCTTATTTAGTGCCTGATCCAAAACCCAGTGTAAGAATAAATGTAAACTGTACACCCTTTATTTCAACTACGATCAGAGCCATGTTACACTAGGCTCTCTTGAAACACATGACTAGGGGCCTACTAAAATCACGATTTTGCAGAAATTGGAAAATCTGGCACTGCCCACAAAATTGGGCAATCTGAAATCATTGTGGAAAAAACAAACTTACTGAAAATAAAATGCTGACTCCCCAGAGGGAGCCAGCAGTCATCATGGCACTACAGCCTAGCCGCGCATCCTGCTCAAATGAAGGGGAGCCCAAGATGGCTGCCACTCTCGCCTCTCACTGCTGAGAGGACTGCCTGTCATGCAGCCCCATGCCTCTCCATGAATCAGCAGTGAGGGGCAGGGCAGCATGTCAGACAGCCCTTATAACCAATCAGTGGTGAACGGCAGGACTACCAGGGCCCCTTGGCCAGTCAGAGGCCGGGGGGGGGGGGGGGGGGGGGCACTGCAATCAGCCCATGAAATGGTGGCCAGCCCCATGATCTCTCCATGAAATCAGCCAGCTGCCTCCTCGAGTTGAGCAGACCCGTATAAATTACAGAGGAAACGTCCTGTCCTCAAGACTTTACAACTTAAGCAGATAAGACAGACAAATGGCAAGGGGAAGGATGTCTAACACACATTTTGGTTTGCAACTGTCATGTTAACGCCAACGAGTATGTGTATTTTTTAGTTTTTTTCCATTTTTTTGTTAGAAGGAATTAGCTAAATGAAAATAAATGGGCACACTGCAGGGAGTGTGTTAACTTGTAAAGAGTGAGGAAAAGATTAAATGAAGGAAAGAAGAGCACAGAAGCCAGTGCCTCAGTTTAAGTAGTGCTTTGTTAAGCTACAGTAATACTCAGACAGACAGATGTATAAAACCAAGGTGAAACCTAAACTGGGGAGCACAGAGAAAGCACAACAACCTAGCAAAACTGTTCAGATGTATTTCAACAAATTTCTTCTCCACAAAAATCCTCCCCTCCAAAACTGATGTGTGTTGCTTACTTTAGCTGCAAGTGAATATTACAGCTTGGCATTACCAATCCTGAAAAATGACATTTGTAATGGAAATATCAAGAGATCTCAAACATTAACAGTGTTGGTAGCTACTGCTATAATCCAGACAAAGTATACAGGTTACAATTTGATTTATAATATTTAACCTACCTATCCTGTTTAATATTTGCAGTGTAATAGCTCAATATTTGAAGAAGTAGGTTGTTTATGAAGGATAAAAGTAGAAGCAGTTCTGAAATACTTGCAATAATTCAGAAATAGACTGCTCCAGCACTGCCTCATCAGATTTTTTCTGGTTTTATGTATGACAAGTTTTTGGTCACAAATTTTCTCATGAACCAGTTTCAGAAATGAGATATATACATGGATATGTACTATATATATTCAGACTTACATATACATACTTACTTGCTTATGGTTGTATATAAGTTACTTTAATAACATAATGGCCAATATGTCTACCTACATAATCCCCCAACGTATGCAGTTCATTGCCCTAGGAAGCACTGAGACGCACTGTATGAACTGTATTGTACAAGTGCCAATGTAAAACACACATACAATATGTCCCTGAATAAATCTTTTTCTGGAGATCAGCATTATAGGTTTTGCAAGTTCCTGATTATGAAGAAAGAATTTTTAATAGGACTAAATGTAAGTGTTAGATGAGGGGTACTGTTGTTTTATATTGGGAGCAGCTCAATAGAACTATTTACTTTTTTCAAACTGGAGAGAATTAGTAAATTCCCATTGCTAGGCAGCCTAGCACATCTGTGAAGCATTTCTGGGCATTCAGAACTGAAGCATGTGCTGCCCAAAGGGAAGATTCATTACAGTATGTTATTTAGCCCTCTAACCCCCTTCCCCCAAAACACTACAAGTTCTTCAGTAACAGGAAATCATCTTTACTTTATGCAGAAACATATTTACATGACCAGAATACAACAATTAGCACACTTGTAAAGCTCTAGGGATAGGAACAATTTAACAGTTTTTTGAAGCAGACTAATTTTCTGGAGCTTTTAATCTTATTTTATTTTGGTTTCACAGGCATGGACAAGTTCTTCTTTGCTATAGGTATTTTCTAAGCTTGCCTGGCAGGATTCTGATGCTTAAAGAAACAGAATTATTTCATAACTTAAGGTCTTAATGTGCTATAGAGATGAAAAATACTGCATAAGAAATATAGCATTACAGATTTATCTTTTAAAACAGGATATTACTGATATTCTCAATGTATTATTGTTCATAAATACACAATAAATCATAAAGCAAGAGAAAATGTAAATGTTTTCAGTTTGAATATCTCAGCTCACCAACAGCTAAAAATTTCATACAGTCAAGGATGACTTCTATATTTACATACAAAACTAAGGAAAATGTCATACATAAGAAGTTATATATATTCCTGTTATCATTGCCTTCCTACAATAAAAATAATTGCTTTTCAATATTGCTATTATACAGAAAGTTCTGTTCCTAAAGCCTTCAAGTATTTATAGAAATCACATAATTCATATTTTAACATCTTACATGCTCAATGAAAATCAGTACATGATTTATATGGCCTATCTAAACCTTCAGTGAGAAAACCCTTTTCAGTGGAACTGAAGGATAGATAATATTAGATCTGAAGTCACTGCAGTGTAATTTAATACCCAGTGTATTGATCAATTTGTTTAGTTCTGAAAGCCTATATAACATTTTAAAAATCAATGATCAATATAATTTATGTAATCCTGGGTGTAAAAATCACATCACTTATCAAGCAGTCATGCTGAATTCCCGTTGGGAAAACTAGTAGAGCAAAACAATTAAACACCAAAAGAAGTGTTACTTCATAAAGGGGGCCATGCTAATTCAAAACTGTAACTTTGTTGTAAAGTAGTTTAAGTGGAATGGAAATTCTAATTCAAAATAATTAATTAAATATGAGTTATTGGAAACCGTTTATAATGCCAAACCCCCCCAAACAAATAAAAAAAACCAAAACAACCCCCTCCCCCCAGATTAAAGTAAACTTTTAACAATAACGGGCAAAAAAGGCTAATGATTTGTCCCAGGGTTTTCCCTGTATTTAAACATCTAAATAGATTTCTATAGATGAGATCAAGAGGAGAAATCTAGTTTGTATGAAAACGAAACTGTATTTTAAGTGTTATTTTCTTTTAAATGTTTATAACGTTGTAATTCTGATGCATCGATAACTATTTCTAACCTCACAATTGCTTCTATTTTATTTCTCTTTACCCTGATACGAGAAGTCTCTTTAAAGCAATAAGGTCTTTAAAGACTGCTACTGTTTAGAACTGTCAACAATCCAGTGGACTATACTGAATGAATGAAGCCAGTTAGAAAAACCTGCTTCAAGTTTTCATCTCAAGAAAGGCAAGGTACTTTTGAAGAGAGAGCACTTCATTTCTGAGATCTAGAAGCTTGCTGCTATTCAGCCAAAGACTCTTGACTGATGTAGGTTCTGACCCATTGCATGAAAACAGACTGGGGGAGGGGGAAATGTCAAGAAAGCATAATGTTTGGTAGTC